>NW_020290018.1:0-2561 GCF_003144195.1 Ceraceosorus guamensis
TCCCCCCCCATCTAAGCTGCTGAAGATCTTCCACCGCAGTCGTCGTCTGCGCTCGTCAACGAGCTCTTGCCCCTCTTTTGAGCCCCACGCGCTTGAGTCGATCACAAATCGCTTTGGCCTGCTATCATCGAACTCTATATAGTTGCAAAGCGGCGAAAAAGACAGAAGTGTCTGTTGTGCGTGTATGGAGAAGCACGTGATGTGTTTGAAAGTGGTCAGCAGGGAGATGGAGCCGCGGCTTGCAAAAGGGCGGGATGAGCAAAACGGGGCCATCGAAGCGACACCATCCGAGCCGCAGCAGCCCGAAAAGAGACTGGCGACTCCTCTCGCGATGGAGTGGTCGTGAATCCCAAAGATGACGCGCGCGATGCTCTTCCCGCCTCATCATCTTTTCGCTGCTGCTGCCCTCTTCGCTTCCAGCTCCGCCGCTTCCTTTTCCGCCTTTGCCTTTTCGAAGGCCTGTCGAAGGAGGTGATAAAAAGATCGTCAGTACACACGTACGCATCTAGCGCTGGCGCGGGCAGCAAAGGTTGGAAGAGGGGCGGAGGGGGCGACGGTAAGGTGTTCACTCGCGGCGGCGATGTGATGGATGTGGTCAGAGGCATCTGAGCCTCTTTTCTTGTGCGCTGGCTCGGCTTGCAAAAGCCGCTCTTCTTGTAGCTCCAAGCGACTGAGCACCATGTTTGCAAAGCAACGCCACGCTTCGCATCGCAATTCATATCGCGCCTCCCTCCTTTCCCCCCCTCCCAAGCATGTCCCCATCCTTCTGGGGAAATGATGAAGTCTTCCAAGCGCGCGACTCGATCGACTCACAGCCTGCTTTGCATGGACAATCTCCAAATCCCTCTGTCTCTGCTGAGCCAAGGTCAATCCACCAGTATCCTTCTTGCCCTTTCCCGCAGCTTCCTGCTTCTTTGCATTCTTGGCTCGAGCCAAATCTCTCTGATTGCCCCCTGGCACGAATGCATCGAAAGACGGGGAGTGCGTGGGGGGGAGAAAGGTGTTCAGCGAAGACGCGAACAGCGGTACGAGAAGGCGCTGAGCTCAGGCTTCCCCGCACTAAATTGCACTCACGTGTCATTGTACGGTTGGTGTTGCTTGAATCTGATGAGTGCTAGCTGCGAGAACCAAAGGTTCGGGAATGCTGTGTAGACTTGACCAATGCTCAAAAGGCGCGTGTAATGGCTTGCAACGACTGATAGACGCCCCGTGCTAAGGACGTGCTGCACTGCTTCGTCGTGTCTCGCGCTTTTCCTCGCAGGATTCCCGTTACGTTGCTTGCAGCACGCTGCAGCTGACGGTTGTGACTCTTGTGCGAAGCACGAGCGGTGGGAGCATCAAGTCTGTGAAAGGAGTGAGTGAGAGAGTCCCAGTCGCGACGATCACGAATCTGGACAGTTAGTCTCGACTCTCGAGTATGATGAGTTGGTTGGCCGCACGCACGCACGCATGCACGTCATCATGGGTTCGCGGCGTTTCCCTTATTTTGATTCAATTGCGACAAAAGCGTGGATTTCTAGTGCAGTCACGTGTTCTCTCCGCGCGCGTCATTTGGCAGCAGCAGCAGCTCTCACGCGCGCGCGCCGAGCGAACGAGAAGCGGCGGGCTGCATATATATATGCTGCATGCCTGGGGCGGATAAGCAGCAGCACGATGAGTGACGAGTCTGAGTGCGGATGAGTCGCTTTTGGATTCGTGATTGGTGATGATGCAAAGTATTCGGATTCGGATTCGGAAGCAGACGAGTGGCCGGGGGCGGCGCGCTTAGTTGGTCGAGAGGGAAAAGAGCGGCTGTATCAACTATCATGTGGAAGGGAAAGATGGATTGATCACGACGTACGTTGATTAACCATCCATCACATCGCTCTGGGCTGTGATCTGATCCGATTCATTGGTCCAACCTCCCTCCGCTTCTTCAACCCGCGCCCTCTCTGATTCGTGTCGAAATCGCAACGCTCAAAGCAAGATCCATCATTGCACATTTCATCTTCCATCTTCAAAGAGACGCTGCAAGCTTCTCAAAGCAACACAAAGACAAGACACAACTAGCTAGCTAGCTAGGCAGGCAGGCGGGCAGGCAGGCAGGCAGGCATACTACTCGCACGTGTACCGAGAACAAAGGGTTAGACAAGATGCCTGCGCCTCAATTGCAGAGCATAGATGGGGCCAAAAAGGCCATCCAAGGTGCGTCCTCTCGCCTCTTGCCGCCTCTCCGACTTGCACGAGAAAGAGTGCCAAGCCAAGTCGATGTGGCCCCCCAAGAAAAGAAATTGACTTCATCCTGCATCCCTTTCGTCTCCGCACCGCAGACATTCTCGAAGCCATGTCGTCACCCGAATCTCCCGGATTTTCGCGCTACGCTCTGGATCCATCCGTTAGCTTGACCCACCTCTCCCGTTCAGAGGATCAAAAGAGCGCAAAAGTGGTGCTCAAGATGCGCATCAATGAGGGCATGGCCAATCAGCTGGGTAACCTTCATGGTGGGGCTGGCGCTACCATTGTGGATTGCGCTACTTCCATGGTCGTGAGTCATTCATTCCCTTTGGCTTTGTCCTCCCCCC
>NW_020290018.1:2581-15473 GCF_003144195.1 Ceraceosorus guamensis
CCCCCCCCCCCCTCCCCCTTTGCTTGGTTGGGTCCATTCTCGTTTCGTGCTCATTGCAGCATCGCGCAAAGTGGGACATTGGGCGATGGGAAGGGAGGGGGCCCCAGCTGACGAGTACAGCCTGCAGGCTACCCCAAGGAGGGGCAGAAAGCCGGGCCTTGTACCTCTCTGCGCCACACAAGTCACGCATGATGGAAGAGCGCAGTGTATTCGGAGCGGCGTGTTGTTCGTCGCAGCAAGTCGCACCACCCTGCTGATCATCTCGCAGCGTGTTGCATCCGGTCTGACGCGCATCTGTGCCCCACGTCATCTCACCTCGCGCCCCCCTTCCCTCCACAGCTCTATCTGCACACATCCGGCATCTCTGGCGATCCCTGGTCCTACCTAGGCGTCTCGCAGTCCATCCAGATGCTCTACTTTGCGCCCACACCCGTCGGCGCATGGGTAGACATCGAAGTCAACTCCTTGACCGTCGGCAAGAGCGTGGCTGCTATACAGTGCGACATCTGGTTGAAGGATGCAGAGGATGGTAAGAGGTTGAGGAGGACTACGAGCGGAACGCACACAAAGATTGATAACTCTTCCCAGGCGAAAATGTGATTGTCCTGCGATCGCAATGCATTCTGATTGAGGATTGCGTTGTCGCGAGGGCATCGCGTTGATACACATTCGCGGGAGACGACCAGGAACCGAATGTAGACAGATCTGGGCATGTCACTTGTTCGCCGGGCATGAAGCTCTGTGCTGCAAACGCCGCGCCGATGGCTGGGGACGGCGAATCTTGTGTTTAGACGTTGCCTCCCCTTGCAGAAGTCTACGCCGCCGCTAGTGTCTCTTGCGTCTTGCTCCGACAGCACTCGCCAATGGCTAGCATCAAGTGATGCTCGCATTCCGGTTTGTGCTGCCTTGCGACTTGCGCGGAGCAACGACTGAAGTCGATAGCAAGCTGACCGTACTTGTGCGCTGATGCGATTGATGCAGACTTTGCCCTTGCAGTGCACTCGGCCGCACGCGCTGTCCAGGTAGCAAAATTTCAACCGGACTCGAAGTTTAAGCATCTCGACGTGAGACGACTGATTGACGATCAGAAATGGGGAGGGGAGGAGGGGTGCATCTTGACCTCTAGATCATCCGGGTCGACACGATTTGCTAGTGTTCGTAGATGCTCCTCTTGTGTTCGCCGGCGTCCCTCAGCATATGCAGCCAGCTTTTGCGTTGGTTCATCTGCCCGGCGACTTGCTTCGCACCATGATGACTGTCGTGGTGCTTCCTGTTCGACCGCCAAAGCTGAAAGTGGGTGGTGCGGCCACATTGCTCTCCACCACTTCGTCTTCATCTCCGATGCTTTGGTCTTGCGTGAAGAGGCGCTCGAGTTCTTGCAGTGTGAAATTGCATGATGTGAGGATCAACACTCCAGCAGGACTGCGTAATTTTCTCGTGGATCGAACGTAGGCGGTGATCGCTGCTTCGGAGTGGGTGGATAAGGCTATGGCGTCGAGCTGAGTGCATGCACGATGCAAGCCCGTTAGGCAATCCTCAGGAGCAGTGAGATGCTGCTATCCTGCAGCTGAGTGCTTCTTGACCAAAGTATGCTCCTACTCACTGTACCCTTGTCCAACAAGACATCCCACTGCCCGCACGCTCCCACAGACTGTTCGTCACTAACGAGATCAAGCACTTGCCATCGCACGCGTTCCAGCCCTCTCCTTCGTTCTTGCGCGATAGATCTAGCTAGCTCCACAGATCCCGCCGAATAGTCCACACCCATCAACTTTTCCGGCTCCGTCAATTCTTCTTCGAGAACGTCGTGGAGGAGCATCCCGTTTCCCGTGCCCAAGTCTAGGATCGTCGGGCTACCCAGATGGAGCTGTTTGAGCTGCAACACCATTCGTCGTGCAGCTTGCTGGCCGAACCTGAGTCGTTGAGGGATGGCAATCACAATGATCACAGCTCTCAGCCATGCGGTTGCACGGGGAGAGCGAGGTACACCCACACGCAACGAACTCGCGTCGTGCGTGTATGCTCACCATATCTCGCCTTCTTCCTCGCACTCGCGCCAATTGGCCAGTTCCCTCTCGTAGCACTCATCCCAGTGCGCCTTTGTGCCGAGTTTGGATGGCTCGAATGCCTGTTCCTGCTCCTCGACAGACATTACGGCAAAGGCTTTGATAGCTGGAAAGTCCTACCCCGGTATCGCTGCAGTGCCCTCTCTCTCTCTTTTGCTCTCTGACCTTGCAGTTGGAGACACGATGCAAGCTCGAAGGTGCGGAGCCACGAGTGTTTGCGACTTGGTCGTAGCGAGGTGCGCGAGTCACGAGTCAATCAAATAGAATACATAATCTGGAGCTGAGTGCATGCCCTCATCAGGATTGAAATCATGCGAGCGCACTCGATTCGACTTCTCGACTCAAACCTTTTGTGGCATGGACGCTGAGAAAAACTCACACCACACGTGACATTTTGAATGCTGAGGGAAAGGTCTACTCTCGAAGTTTCCTGTCAGTCCCCTTGGCCCGCTCGCCGCGCGCTTTTGGCAACACCTAGCACACTCATCGTGACCCAAGACTCTGACTCTACTGCGACTGTGTTATTCATAATTGTGACTAATCAGGATACTCGATCACGACTGACGCGTGGCCCGAGCGCAAGCCGCGACGCGGAGGTGAGGTGACGGATGGCCATGCACGATCGATTGCCATACGCAGAGCGGCAGAGAGGATCGATCGAATTGAGAGCCTGCAACGCACGCACGCATGCGATTGCGATGAGCAAGGCGACGAATGCGACAAAGCGACCCGATGCAGGCAGGCCAAGAGGGCTAGCGTCGTGTGTGTGGCAGTGCTATATAGCCTGCCACTGATGCAGCATATGTGTGCTCGTACACGAGACTCGCGACTGCATGTACACACATACCGTGTCCTATACTTCCGCTCGACTCTGCAGTTTTCGAGTGCGAGCACCGGCTATGTTCGTGAGACTGTTGTGTACTTACTCCTTGCTGCTTCTTCTGTTGTGTGACGTGTCCGGCCTGTCTGTTCAGGCGTGAGACCAATGAGCTTTACAGTACATGCAGTCACCAGTCTGAGTGCACTGGGCAGCAGAGGTGGAGGTGCGAGTCGATTGCGGGTAGCTAGGAAGGATATTCTGATGGACTGTGTGACTGTGACTGCGCCGTCTGCCGGTCGATGCTTGGGCAAGTCACGGCTGTAGCTAAAGGCGTGAGCCTGCGGGTTGCGAGCCTTCCATGGATCATCCGCTGCAGCGCAGCTGACCGAGCGTGGAGTGGAAGTGCGCACTTCCTTGCACTCAAGAATCATTGCCTTCGATTGCGATAGGATGTAGTATTTATAGCCGCGCTAAGCTCCCAAAACACCCTTCACCTCCCACCACAACATCATCCAAGTGCTCCACGGCGAAGCACCATCACAACGAATCGTCAGAGCATTGACAATTAGCTCGCACACACGCACACAAAGATAGTTAGTCATCATGGACGGCGTATTCAACAAGGTACGTGAGAGCCGATCTGCAGCGCGCAGTCGCTGTCGATGCGGTGTACAGTGTGTGTCGCTGATGTTTCCTTACCCGCTCTGCTATCGAACAAAAAGGCCAGTGACTTTCTCAAGAACGACAAGAGCGGTCTTGGCGATGCCATCAACAATGGTGAGCATAGCATGCTTCTTCTTCGTCTCTCGCATCGCATCGCATCGCCTTCTTCTCTTCGATCCAAGCACCCCAATCTCACACTTGTCGCTCATGAACACTTTGCACAGCCGGTGGTGGAGGTGCCGAGGGAGAGCGCCGCGAGGACTATCTGGACAAGGGTATCGACATTGTGCAAGAACGATTTTTGAACGAGGGAAAGCAGGACAATGAGACTGCTATTGATCAGCAAAAGGACAACTTTATCGCTGATCAGATTCGTGATCGCTACAAGACGTTAGTAGAGGAGGGAAAGAGGGCACGACTCCTACGATGCGAGATGCACAGCGGATCATATGCTAGAGTGCTTGGCATTGCTGAACCGATGCACTGACACGTTCTTGGTCTCTTTCACCCGTCGCACATCATCCCGGCCCTCTTGTCACGATTCTCGCCCGCATAGTGCTACTGGTACGTCCTTTCTTTCCGTTATGCCGTGCACCCAAAACACCCGTTCGCTGACCATCTGCTTTCCCACATGCGTTACACATCAGGTTCTGACTTCCCCATCAAGGACGGCATGGGAGCTCAGGACAAGCAGAACTAAGCAATCTCTTGCTTTAGCGCGACATGCTCAAACGCCCCTTCACCGTCAATCCCAATACGGCACGCAATCACGATGCCTAAAGCTTGAACACGTTGCGTGCAATGCCAGCGATTGCGATCAGACTTGAATCTGGCGAGCGATACGATTCGAGGAATAGCGGAAAGTCATTACTGTTTACAGTTGAGCCAAGTGATCAGGCTTAGCGGTCCAGTGAAGCAAAGGGGAGAGGATCAATTTCGCACGGCGAAGGATGGAGATCGCTCGCGAATTCGTTGTCCAAAGGAGTCAGGACGCTTGGTCTCATTTCTGTGATTTTTCCTCCACCTGCTCCTTGACCTCGGCAGCTTTGGCATCTGCAGCAGCCTTCTGCTTCGCGGCGGCCTTCTCAGCGTCCTGCGCTTCCTTCTTGATGGCAGCTTCCTTCTTCCTAGCCGCCTCGTTCTGAGCTTTGGCAGCGCGTGCATCCTTTCTGTGTTGTCTGCCCTGCTTGGTAAAGACGCTCCTGAGCACCCCAGTACCGCTGGATGCTGCTGGTACCGACACTGCTGCTGGTGCACCTCGAAGAAAAGGTGGACTGTCGGCTAGCAGGACGGTGTCGTACGTGTAGCCACTTCGACCTGGTCGTTCGCTGTAGGGCACACGGCAGCAGCATGAAATGGCTGCTAGCACATCGCACAGCCCAATCAGGAGCGAAAAGATGCCCCGGATGAGAATGGAAGAGATTTCACCGATCGCCAGGGCGAGGTCTGGGCACAGAAAATGGGGAGCAGCAGCAGAGAGACGTGTGTGTGTGTGTGTCAAAAGATTGTTGAAAGGGACTAGTGTCATGCTGTTTCGCTACATTCCGCTCAGCTACCTCCCTAGCACGCCCCATCACTCACTCTCGAGGAGCTCGCCAGTCCAAAGAAAGACGGTGGAGAAGCAGCTGCAGACAATGCCCATGGTTGCTAGTATCAAGAGGTGTGATGTTGATGTTTGGGGGGTGCGCGCGAGCGACTTGCTGATTGCAAGAGTATATATGGCAAGTAGCAATAAAAAGGCGCGCGTTGATTGGGGCCTCTCTGTCTGTCGTTATCCAAAAATTGTCGTGAAAGTCGTCAAAGGTGTTCGTCAATGAGGTGGGGGTTCGTCAAGGTAGGCAAAGTGGGGGTAGTGGTGGTGGTCAAAAAGCATCGCATACAGGATTCGACAAGTTGCAAGAGGGACGAGTGTGACTCAAGACTATACTGTACCATGCAGGCGGCTCGGACACAGAGTCCCGCATCATCCAGCCAGCCAAGCCGTCCCCAGCTCGTCTGGACCTGGCAACTACGCTCACGGCGTCTTGAGCGGTGTCTGACAGACTTGTGAGGCTAATTTGTGCTGCGCGCGTGTCTCGTGAGGGCACGTCTTGCTCAGGGGTCGACCATGCATGCATGTATACATATTTGTGCCTCTTGAGCGCGCGGGGTTGCACTCGCCAGCAGCAGCTAGGAGGCCTGTGCCGAGGGCTAAATAGTGTAGTAGTCACGTGCGGTGCGGTGCGGTGCGGTGCGCGGCGCGCGCGCTCGCAATCTTGAATCATGCTTGAGTAATCTCGATTTGAATCAAAATCACGAATCACAATCGCGATTACTCAAGCATATGTCAAGTGTACGTAGCTGCGTGACCTCACTCATCAATCAAATTGTTGAAGCTTGAGTTGTGATGTACCTGATGTCTGATTCAGAAATTCAAGATTCTGTCACCAGCAGTCATGAGTTTGTGTCACGATCGAGCCGCCGAGAAATTCGATTTGTTGCAAGCGTTCGTGGTGCGATGCGTTCAGCGGCTTGATTGAAAATCTGGTCAAAAGACAGCACTTCAAGAGTCACAGTCAACGTGCAGTCAAGAGTCAAGAGTTACAGTCGAGAGCCACATTCTTCATTCTTAATTCAAATTCACGATTTAAATCCACATTCTGATCGACGATTACTCAAGTCGCGAGTGACGGCGCGCCAGCAATACGAAACTACGTAAGGTCAGCCACACGATGATAAGAGTCAAAAGTCTGACAGGCTTTCAGATGCCGCATAATTTCGGATCAGCAAGTTGCAGCTCGCTCCAGCTTTGTGATGCCTTCGCAATTCAAGACGATTGATGATGATTCGTGTGTGCTCGCGACTGCACACGGTGGTCTGACGGAATTCGTGGTCCGCTTTCACAGCAGCAACAGATTGTGCCAATCAACAATAATCTAAACTCTTCCACCACTTTTGCCCAGAGCGCTGCGCTCGTTGTTTTGTACAATCTTGATGCAACCGCATTCCGCACCACGAAGGGGACCTGCGACAAGCACCATCTACCATGCATTGCCTCGGTTCGGAGAACGAAAGGAGCAGGCAGTCTTGACTTTCGGGATTTGATTGCTGTACCTACACTCACAATTTGAATCGTACGCTCGTGACAAGGAATAAAATGCCTGCCGCACGCACAGAGAGTCGTTGCAACTCCCGATCTTGGCGATCGCTGGAAGTCAGTTGGCACAACGGCGGGGCCGCAACGGCACCGCCTGATCGTCACTTCGAAAGCCGTTGATGTAATCCACAATCAATTTCCTCTCATCAATCGTTTCCCGGTACAGCAATAAGGCCAAGACCGTTGATCGAGGGATTCGGTTCTTGACGCACTCAAGCCACACGCTGGTCATCTATGTACGCATCTTAGTTCCACCACTTCCCCACGATTTGCGGAAGCGGGCCAGTGCCCGACTGCACCGGCCGGCGTGTAGATCTCGACGCCTTTGAATTTGCAAGTGTGAGTCCTGTAGCGCAGGACCGGATTTTGCTGCCGATGGATAAAGGCAGCAGCTAGAGTCCACAATGCTGGTGCGACGGCCCGGGCCCCGAGAGCCGCATCATGTGCAGGGTAAAGCTAAGCATGCGTCACTGTGCTTCAGTGCCTGAAGTGCTGTCGCGGACAGGCTCACGGTCAAATTGTGGCAGCGCCTATGTAGACAGCTTGAAGAGACATTCAAATGGAGCGAGCCAGTCTGCCGCTGGGGGCTGCTGCTTGACGTGGACCGTGCTTGCTTGAACATGCAGGCTATATAGCTTCGTAAGAAGTTGGGCCTCGCCATGCAGATGTACACTGATGAGTGACTCCTACTCCCGAGTCGTGCTCTTTTTAGTTGTCGAGGTGCTTGCCGGGCCGCTGTGATTGCTTGTTTTGTGCGCATCAAGCTTGCATGCTGCTGACGTGTGCTGGCAGACGCGTGCTCAATCCACATTGTGCCGGGGCAAACGGTTATAAATCCAAGGCAATAATAATCACAGAGTTCCGATTGAAAGCAGGCATTCACGAGTCTGTTCGAATGGTGAATGTTTGTAGCCGTCGCGAGTTCAAGCGGTGCGTCCTCATCAAGCTTTGGGTGGCGACTCTCTCAGCGAGCAGCTGCTGCAGCTCTTCGCGCTCGCTCGCAGGCCAAACAAGCAGCAGCAGCAGAGGCAGCTTGCGCGTGCGTGCGTGCCGGTGCGCGTCATGCATGCCATGCACGCAGGCCTGCAAATCGTACGCTCTCGCGCATAAAGCACATAGACCCTGCGCTCTAGCTCGCACGCATCATCACCGCGCAACAGTATCCGCCACGCGACGCTGCGTGCATGGCGCCCGCGCTGAGCCTCTTCGCCTCGCTTGGTTCGCCTGAGTGCTGCTGTAGGCACAGGGATCAAGGGACATGGCCGAACCCGCAATGCCTCGAAAGCCACACCTTCGCCCGACCCGACCCTTTTCACCCTTCGTGTGCACTACCCTCTCCCACTCTCCCAACTTCGACATCTCACGTCACCCACCCATCTTCCCAGTCGCTCCTGTCTCTCCAGCACCCCCCTTTTCCACTTTGGTCATTCCCAACATCTTGGGCTCGACCCGCTGCTATCTTTGACCTTGGCGTGTGTTTGTGATCTGTTTGGATCCCAAAGCTTGCAACACTTCAGCAAGAGCAACGAAGAGCAGCTAGGATTGCGTTGCATCGTCGGCATCATCGCACTTTGATCTTTACGCGCTCCGCTCTGGTAGCTTGTCCACACCGTGACAGCTTTTAAAAGTGCGACCGAGTATACATCAGCTGCAGCTTGCGGCTCCCGCCATATCAATTGCCTCTTCGCCACCCACTGGACACGACACTTGTTCAGCTCCACCGCGTAGCATCAGCCCAAGATGGCGGACTTCGTCAAGCTCAGCATCTTCGGAACCGTGTTCGAGGTGACCACGCGATATGTGGACTTGCAGCCAGTCGGCATGGGAGCTTTTGGCTTGGTATGCTCTGCAAAGGATCAGCTGACCAGCACCAGCGTAGCCATCAAGAAGATCATGAAACCATTCTCGACTCCTGTGCTGTCGAAGAGGACGTACAGAGAGCTGAAGCTGCTGAAACACATCAGGCACGAGAATGTGAGTTTTCGATCCAGGTGCCGCATGTGGCGATGAAGGTGCCAGGGCGAGGGCAAGAAACATGGCCTTGTCAGCTTGGCATCCGGCAAATCGAGTCCACGCGTATCTATGGTCCATATCATGCTTGGGACGCGAAATACACGCGGAGGGCGGCATGTATGCGGAGGGTTCGTCTCACTGGGAGATTATGCAGTCCGTGCCTGCGAGAAGGAGATGTTTGCTGACGTCGCCCAATGCTTTAACAGATCATCTCCCTGTCCGACATCTTCATTTCCCCGCTCGAAGACATGTGAGTGCTTGAATTTCTTGCTTGACGCCACTCCTCGGTCGCTGAATCCGATTTCTCTCGGCTCGCTTCGCCACAGCTACTTCGTTACTGAATTGTTGGGCACAGACTTGCATAGATTGCTTACAAGTAGACCATTGGAGAAGCAGTTCATTCAGTACTTCTTGTATCAGATTTTGAGAGGGTTGAAATACGTGCACTCGGCAGGCGTGGTGCACCGAGACTTGGTGAGTTTCGGTGAAGCTGATATCACAAGGGCAAACGCGGGCCAGTCGGCTGCCATGATCCGGTTGCTCCGGAGTGGGCAACGCGGAACTGGCCCCTTCTCCACCATGGCCAAGTCGCTACGTGCGAGGGGGGGAATGTGGAGGGTGGGACACCTGGCGTCGGAGCAAGACGATCATTATTGCCACCACACAGAGTGTCCTTGCTCTTTGTTGTGCTGCATGCTGATCGATCTCCAACCCGCATGACGTAGAAACCCTCGAACATCTTGGTGAACGAGAATTGCGACTTGAAGATTTGCGACTTTGGATTGGCTAGAATTCAGGACCCTCAGATGACTGGCTATGTCAGCACGAGGTACTACAGAGCTCCTGAAATCATGTTGACGTGGCAAAAGTACGATGTCGCCGGTGAGTCTGGCTCTACTTCTCTTTCCATTACTTCTCTCTCCATCGCAAGATTGGGGACCCGCGCAGCCGCGATGAGGCTCAGAGCCGGCCCTCAGAGTCTTGCAGCTTGGCAGGTGCGCGTTACTGACTGCATTGTATGCCACGCAGTCGACGTCTGGAGCGCGGGATGCATCTTTGCAGAAATGCTGGAAGGCAAGCCACTCTTTCCAGGAAAGGATCGTGAGTACAGAGCACACGAGCGAGCAAGATGCCGGCAAGCCTCCAGCTCACACACCCACCTCGTCAGATGTCAACCAATTCTCCATCATCACCGAGCTGCTCGGCACTCCACCCGACGAGGTCATCAAGACGATCTGCAGCGAAAATGTGAGTTCTCGCGGTCGCCTGGCAGACCTCATTCTGTTCTGATGCCGCGTATGTCATTTTCACAGACGTTGCGATTCGTGCAATCCTTGCCAAAGAGGGAAAGAATTCCCTTTTCACAAAAGTTCAGGAACCAAGATCCGGTCGCGCTGGACTTGTTGGAAAAGATGCTGGTCTTCGATCCCCGAACTCGCATCACTGCGGCCGAAGCTTTGAGCCATCCCTATCTCGCGCCTTATCACGACCCATCAGACGAGCCAGAGGCCGAAGAGGCCTTCGATTGGTCATTCAACGATGCTGATCTGCCTGTGGACACGTGGAAGGTGATGATGTACAGCGAGATTCTTGGTAAGTCCCTCGAGATCGATTCTCTTCCTACCGGTGAGACTTGCCGTGCTCAAGTGCCACCGCTTTCAGATTTCCACAACATTGATGATGCCAATGCTCAGGCAGAAGGAGCAGTGCCGCCGGCGGTGAGTCCATCTCTGCGAGGGGCCGACTTTCGAGGCGCTGAGTGCTGATACAGACACGCTTGGTACGAATGATGTGTTTGCAGAACAATTAGACGAGATGAGAGACGAAGGGTACAACATCGCTGCAGCGCCTAGCAGGACATGTAGAGGAGGAGTCAATTCATACACGCGAGCTCCTTCTTTCAAAGACGCGCTTTCCGCGATGGATGCGTCATCGCTTGCGCATGCTCCGAGGTGTGACATTCAAGATTATACAGGACGAAAGTCGTGACCTCGCTTCCCTTTTTCTAGCTTCAGAAAAGTATGCTCGTCTCAATGTAGTACGCGACCAATCGGCAAGCAGAGCAGCAATGAACAAGCATCGCATTCTAGGATATTCGACAAAAGCTTGGGTTGTGGAGGAACATGAATCGGAATGCACACTCGCCACTTGTGGTGGCATTTCGAGCGTGGTTGGGTGGAACATCGGGCGGTGACCTAGCGCGAGCGTTGCGAGGACGCGGCGTTTGATGCGATGCGATCACGACTTGCAAATTTGTGTGGATGCACGGTCAAGTGCCATGGAGATGGCCACGCCTCAGAACCACGGTTGGCTAATGCCTGCAGGCTGCCCACACTCACAAATTGTGAGAAGGGCACGCGCATGATCAGCGCGATTAGCACGCACACGCTCGAATTCAGACTTGCACGACTCGAGGCCAATGAAAGCCGAACGCGGAGGGGTGGGGAGTAAGCAGAGGTGAGGATGTTCCGAAGCGCTTTTGGGGCGAGTGCGAGACAGTGTGGGGCGGTGGGATGGCGAGGAATAGGGTGTGGGCAGACACAAGGCATGCTTGATACTTCTCACCATCCCAGTACCTCATCAAGATGGGGGGCGCGCGGCGTGTCTCGTGCCTGCGAGGGGACACGAAAAGGGCTGTCCCTTTTGAAAGCGAGCGAGCGAGCGAGCGAGCGGGGGTCCAGAATGACGGCGCGAGGTTGGGATCAAGACTGCTTGAGCTTGCGGATCATCATGAGTCCCAAAGGCCAAGCGACGCGAACATGATCGTCGTCCAATCCTTCTTGCGTTCCCATGCCTTGTGCTCTTTGTCGCAGGACCGCCTCGCGCAACTTTTGCACGTGCAAGTCGATCATGTCTGCTGCTGCTGCTTCGTCTTGTCCGGCCACGGACGAAGAGGGATGCTGAGCCTTGTAGCGCGAGCTGGCGCTGGATGTGTGAAAGTAAGAGTTGAGAGAGGAGAATGACATGGGTTGCTAAGTGAGTGCCATGGCCGTGGCCGTGGCCGTGGCCGTCCAGATCAGGTCAGGTAGAATGTGCGTGAGCTTCAACGGTCGCGTAGCAGGCAGAGGAAGAGAGGGCAAGATGAACGCACGCTCATGCTGAAATCTAGCTCGGGAGATCGGATCTGAGGCACGCCTGGCGCGGATAGGCTGTGCATACGACGTTCAGCACTGCTCGTATCCCACACGCTCTCATCCTCCGGAAAAGGTCTGAGAGCAAGCCGAGCTCGAAAAAAGATGAGCACTGAGCGAGCCATCAGGCACTTTTGCATTTGCCGCTTTTTATTCGACGACTCACATATCCACGTAAAGGTTTTCCAGCAGACGCCTGCCAGGCTGGGGCCAGTAGGGACCGAGAAAGTCTGCATAGGAGCTCATGAACTCCTTCATCATGGGCCACAGATCGGGATGCTGAGGCAGATAATTGGTGCCGTACGTCCAAAAAGCGACGGTGCCGTTGGGCTTGAGTACTCGACCCAATTCCTTCCATATTTGAGGATATGCGAACCAATGGGCTGCGGTGGCCGCGGTGATGAGATCCACGCTCTGGTCGGGCAACATGCCGAGATCTTCGGCGGATGACTGCACAAATTGAACCTTGGCCGATGAGAGGCTGCTGGCTTGGCTGGGATTGCTGGACTTGTACTGCTCCCATGCCGCTGGACCTTGATCCAACATGCCTTGCGATGGATCGGTGCCTATGCTGCGCTCAAAGTGACCCGCAAGAGGGAAGAAGGAAATGCCAGGTCCGCAACCGAGGTCGAGCAGAGTGCCGTGTGCGCCTTGGTGGTACTGCAACACGCGAGAGTATATCTCGCTAGAGTGACGCGGTCTGGCTTCAAAGTATCGCCTGAAATCAAAGGAGGGATCAGAGAATGCAGACATGCTGATCGATCGTCTGTCCAGCAGCGTCGATGGCGGCGAGGGCTCGACACTTTTGGGCTCGGACCTGAAGATGACTTTGTTGATTGGTGGGGATTGCGCCAAGGCGAATGAGCTGATGGCAAGGGTGGATGATGGCAAGCCTGCAGTTGCCCTTGCAGCTGCGCGAGTCGGGATCATTGCGAGGAGACGCCGTGACACCTGCGAGCGAGTCTTGTCGAAGGTTGCTAGCACGAGAGAGAGAGAGAGAGAGAGAGAGAGAGAGAGAGAGAGAGAGAGAGAGAGAGAGAGAGAGAGAGAGAGAGAGAGAGAG